>NC_056528.1:48933568-48933738 GCF_019175285.1 Sceloporus undulatus | reverse complement strand
GCGCCAACTGGCTTTTAAAGCTGAAGCTTTTTAAAGAAAGGGCTTTAGAAGGTGTTGCATTCTTTTTATTGAACTGCTTTTTACCATTTTTATGGTTGTCATAGGTAGGCATGATGACGATGATGATGATGATGATGATGATGATGATGATGATGATGATGATGATGATG
>NC_056528.1:48892374-48933558 GCF_019175285.1 Sceloporus undulatus | reverse complement strand
GTTTGTGTCTTTATGTACACCTTCAGATCGCCTGGTCATTTATAGTGACCTCATGAATTTCATGGGGTTTTCTTTGGCAAGGGATCCTACTACTAGCAGGCAAAGAGAAAAATGTTGACGCTTCTCATTCTAGCTTGCAAGACCAATGCGAGTAAGGTTTTATATCCCCCGTGTGCATGTGTGGCTATGTGCATGTATGCATGCTTGATATTTACTTCAAAGAGCAGTCAATCCCATGAGTTTGCCATTCAGAGCTCAGCAGAGACCCTTCCCCATATGTTCTGCTCTGAAGAACAGACGCTGCCTTCATAAACGGAGGAAAGATGCTTATTTTGCAAAGAGTCCTAGAGGGAGCATAAAGATGAACTTTTGCAGCCTGACACTAATCCTGTGGCACTTACTGAAAGGAGGGCTTGCGCCGTCGGGAGCATTGGTTAACACAAATCCAACCTTTTGTTTCAGATAAGCTTCTCTCCAGTGAAAGGAAATTCCTGCAATGTCTTTTGCAATATGATATGTCTTGTTCTTGGGCTCTTTGCTGCCAAAGCAAGATGAACCCAGCGGTGGAGCTTGAAAATGGTACTATTCTGGATCACAGCTCCCAATAGTATGGACAGGGGTCATGTTTAGATATCACCACATCATCCTGAACACACCTGGGATTTTCCATTTTCAGAAGGTAAAAATAACCAGACCATGGTTAATATTCAGATGAGAGACCACCAAGGAATACTATAGATCTCTAGACAGGGCTCAGAATGAATCTTGTCTTTAGCCCTAGAAAGCAATAGCTGCCAGTCGGAGCAGAATATACTGTTCTGGATGGATCAATGGTCTGGCTCAGTGTTGCAAGGCACCAGACGTGCCAGAAACCAAAAACCAAAGGTCAATAAATGTTGTTGTTGTTGTGTGCCTTCAAGTCATTCCCAACTTATGGTGCCCCTAAGCAGACCTTTGCAAATCCAAGCAAATCTTGGCAAAGTTTGTTCAGAGGCGGCTTGCCTTTGCCTTCCTCTGAGGAAGGTCAATCAATAGGTTTCCTTGAGTGAGTGGGGATTCGAACCTTGGTCTCCGGTGTAGCTATGCTGCTACACTAATCATAGATAAATAAAATATACTCAGTATATATCTCTAGAGAGAGGCGGCTGGACTAAGAAACCAGTATACAAATAGCAAGGATAATGAAGACTACAAGGTGATATCAAAATCAGAATAGAAAGATTATCAACAACAACTACAACAAAAATAGTTGTGACAAACTGCAATAAACCCAAGAATCTAAAACAATATACATGACATATAAGAACGTTCATGGCAATCTGGGTAACAGCTAACAACAGTCATAAGATGTACTTGCAAATGACATCCATTTGGACTTGAAGATCTTCTTCAGATAACAATGCGCTGATATGAAAACACAAGGCTTAATAATACCATCAGAAACTGTCTTTAGGACTCAAGTTTTGGCTGAGAAACCTCAGGACCAGTGACCATCCTGGGTTGGCAAATCGATTGGCGACGTATTCCAGTTCAAAGAGGGCTCTTGGTTGTGCCTCTTCTCCTTCATCCATCAGCCATGTGTCTGTCTATCCAGTGGAAGGCCAGTCTCTTCTTGCTCCTCTTCCCAACAGCTGTGCCAATGTCTACACTTTTCATTATTCATTTTATTGATGCAGTAATAGCTCATGATCACAGTTCGTGATAGGCCTTTGTCACTAAACGCTGCCCTGGAAATGGATTTCATCCAATTAAGCCTCCAGCGAAATCAAAGACCACTTTATTTAATCATTGCTGATGCAGTCAGAAAACATGAACTCATCAAAAACCCAGAGAAGAAGTTAGAAGACGGAAACTGTGCCAAAGTCAGGGCAGGCCTGGTCAGCTCAGGAAGCCCATCAGATACGGAGGCCCACCAGGAGGGCGGGCTCTACCATTAATGACTTAATTGATGATGATTTTGTACTATCATGCCGTCATGACCTGGGAGAACATGGAGGCTTTTCTGATAGCATCTCCTTGAAACTCATCTTCTCGGATGATTCTGCAGCCAAGATGGTGTCTTGGGAAGTGCGCTAAGATGTGGTCAGTCATTTTTATAGAGGCAAGAGGTTTGGGAGCTAGTTTGCAAATGTGGTGCATCCAAAAATGGACTCATGGGCCATAAGATCTTAAGGGCCTTGCTAGACTAAGCCAATGGTGAGTGTCCAGCATTTGTTCCCATTGTGGACAACCAAGGGCATTGCCACACTACGTAATTATAGTACTATGACTCCAGTTTAGAATAATGGCATCCTAGAGTTGAAAAGGTCCACCAGGGCCATCTATTCCAAATGCCTGCCATGCAAAAATACACGACCACTGCTTAACTGCTGTGGCTATGGAATCCTGGGATTTGTAGTGTTGTGAGATATTTAGCCTTCCCTATCCGATTCTGTGTGGGGTGGCAAGGGAGGAGGAAGCCAATGGGCGGAGGTGGCACCATGAGTTACTGCATGGCAAACAGAAAGGTCTAGGGAAAAGCGTTCACTGAGTAACGCATAAGAAAGTTTTAATATCTAATATATTCAAATGATGCAGTAACAGCAATTTCCTGGCATCCAGATAAACAGTGTGTAGACAAAGCAATACACTTGGCCAGAATGCATAAATGACAAAGGAGTGTATACACTTCCTAGATGCATGCAAAGTTAAAAGTATAGACACATCTAAAGTGCATGGAAAATAAGAGGCATATGAACTTCCAAAGGACTTACACAATGAAAAGTATAAACATATCCAAACGCGTTTCGACTAGAGCCTTCTTCAGATGCCATTGCTGGGGATTGATCCTGGCAACTGAAATGGGTCTTCTGCCTTTGAATTATGGCCTCATCCCAAGCAGAGGGAGTGAGATAGATTAAAATGGGTCTAAGAAGCCATTGAGAAGCTGGAAGGTGTCCAGAGAAGGTCTAGAACCCAAGCCCTAGGAGGAGTGCCCTAAGAAGTTGGGCATGTTGAGCTTGGAGAAGATGGAAAGGTGACACGATAGCCACCTTTAAATATCAGAAGGGATGCCATGTAGAAAATGGAGTGAGCTTGCTTTCTGCTAATCCAGAGACTAGGATACAAACCAATGGGCTGAAATGATAAAGAAAGAGATGCTATCTAAGCATTAGGAAGAATTTGACTGTAAGAAGTATTTGACAATGTGTGGGATGGACTGCTTTAGAGCAGGGGTAGGCAACCTTTTTGAGCCGGGGGCCGGATTGCTGTCCCTCAGGCGACTGGGGGGCCAAAGCCGGGGGTGGAGCTTCCACCCTCTGGGGGCGGGGGCGCGTGCTGGGGGTGGAGCTTCCACCCTCTGGGGGTGGAGCCGCATGCCGGGGGCGGAGCTTCCACCCTCTGGGGGCCAGGCCTCCTCCTCTTTGCCGGCCCCTGACAGGGCCCCAGGCCCCGTCAGAGGCCAGCAAAAAATCCGGCTGGGGCTGCCAGCGCTGGAGGCCTCCCCCTCTTTGCTGGCCCCTGTCAGGGCCCCAGGCCCCATCAGAGCCTGGCAAAAAAGCCGGTGGGGGCCACCAGCGCTGGAGGCCTCTTCCTCTTTGCCAGTCCTTTTGCCGCCGCTGGAGTCCTCTTGGAGGGCCCCGGAGACGGCAACTGGCCTCCCAGAGGCCCCCTGAGGCCGTCAGAGCCCTGTTCGAGGGCTCCGGCAGCCGCAGCGGGCCTCCTAGAGGCCACCACCAATGGCGGTGAAGTCTCATGTGACCTTTTCTGTGGTCGCGTGAGACTTCGCCTCTAGGCTGCCGCCATTTCCCCCCCCCACAATGGCGGCGAAGTCTCATGCGACCTTGGGGAAGGTCGCGCGAGACTTCGCCATCATTTTGGGGGGGGGGAAATGGCGGCGCCCGGAGCGGCAAAAAGCCGCAATTGGCGGAGGTGGCGGCGGCGGCGGCAGCAGCAGCAGCCAGGGGCCAGCTGAAAGGCCTCCGCGGGCCGCATCCGGCCCACGGGCCGGAGATTGCCAACCCCTGCTTTAGAGGATGGTGGACTCTCCATTTTTGGAGGTCTTTAAACAAAATGCAGATGGCCATCTTTCAGGATTGTATTAGTTGTGTATTCTTGCATGGCAGGGGGTTGGGCTGGATGACCCTTATGGACCTTTACAACTCTAAAATTATTGATTTCAAGCTGAAAATGCACCCTCCCTTCTCATTGGAATAACTATTCCTTAAGGAGTCTGAGGAACTCTTCCGCCTGGTTGTATACATGTTAATGATCACAACCGCTACCCACAGAAATTGCTTTATTGAGCATGTTTTCTTCGATTGGAAAGCAGCTTATCTGTAAAATGTACATTGTGTAAAATACTGCCATACAAGGTATTAAGAGCATTTGAGTGGGTAAGCTCTTTAGCAAGATTAATTTCGCAAAAGAAGAAATAAAATACAAAATATGCACCCTTGGCTCTTAGTCATTCTTGCCGCACACACACACACATGCGCGGCTTCTGATTCCTAGCATTTAAATAGCTTTTAACGTGGAACAAATAAGCAGGGGGTAAAAAAAAAGGGAAAGAAATGACAAAGCACATATTGGGCTTTGTGCTTCTGAAATGTGAAGTGTCACTTGTTCCTCAACGTGGAAGACATGAATGCAAAGCATTTGCTCCTTTCGCATCGAGAGCTGAACTGCCCTCCAGTGCTTCGAACATGTTTATGAAATTTCCCATTGGGGACATGTGTCCCTGTCTGGCTATGCTTACTCTTGTCGCTAAACCACAAAAATAAAGCAACATGGATTACCGTATTATACTCGACCATAAGCCGACCGCATGTATAAGTCGAGGGCAAAAATTATGGATCTTGATATGACCCATGGATACTTCGAGGGTAAAACTTAGGAGCATATAGCAAAGAATATAAAGGATGAAGCAAAGCAAAGCAATGGCAAAGAGCTTACAAAATCCCAGCAGAGATAACTCTTTGTGCTCACTCTTAAGGATGGATGGATGAGTGAGTAGTTTGGATTGGTGCTTCACATATTATATTCTTGCTTTGCACCAGGAAATGGTTCCTTCTTTTTAAGAAGAGTTAAGATACAGTACTTACTTTGACCCATGGATAAGTCAACTCAAGTTTTTGGGGTCAATTTTTTGACCTAAATTTCTAGACTTACACATGAATATATACAGTATGTACAGCTGAGTGGCTGGCGATTGGCCTCAAAACAGCGGCAACAGTAGAACTCAGAGGAAACGTTGGCATTGCAGACTTCATTGTTGTTGTGTGCCTTCAAGCCGTGCCAGATTTATGGCAACTCCAAGGCGAACCTGAGAGCCAGTGTGGTGTAATGGTTTGAGCGTCGGTCTAAGACACTGGCTGACCAGGGTTCGAATCCTGGCTTGGCCATGGAAACCCAGTGAGTGACCTTCGGTGCGTCATGCTCTCTCAGCCTCAGAGGATGGCAATGGCAAACCCCCTCAGAAGAAGCTCATCAGGTGAACGCTTTAGGGTCGCCATAAATCGTCTCCATAAATCAGAAACGACTTGGAGGTGCACAACAACAACAACAACAACAACAACAACAAGGCGAACCTATCATGGGGTTTTAAAAAGCTCTAGCTAATTTGGTACTGTTAAATCAGAAGTCAAATAGATGACGATTATGCCAGAGTTATGCAATAGGTAATAACTGGGAAGCACATTTTTTATGGATGGCATATGCGTCTAAATCACGTGGAAAACTCTGTTCTCATGGACTGAGCTTTCTTGACAACACTAGCAGAAACACAGAGCAATGCCTATGTGCAAACCCAACCTGAGCTGCTGTTTCAACATCTCTCCTCTTGCCCAGCTCTCTGTGTCAGACTACAGCTCCCTTCGTCCCCAGACAGACTGGTGTATGAGGACGATGGGAGTTTTTAAAAAACCACAGCCCATTCGGAGGGCTCTTGGCTGAGGCAGGCTGACGCAAATGAAATATTAAAGAGGCCTTTAAATAACCGGGGGAGCATAACTGTAAAGCCGGCAATTCATCACTATAATAAACTTCTCGAGTGTGTTTATTATAAGCAGTAAAATGAGAAACCATAAGCAGGAGAAAGGGCTTAGCTGTTCCTTTGCTCAGCATGGGGAACGGAGGCCGGCTGCTTTTACTAAAAGGATAGGCCTGGTAGTAAGTAAAAATGAAATCCTGGCATGAACTTACCTACAGTCACTTGGAGCTACCCAAGAAAAGCAGTGTGCGTCTATGTGTCTGTAAGGGAGATGTCGTTTGGGACTTGTGTCTTCGTAACCCATCTTGCATATGTAGGAAATAAAATGGAGTACAAGGGGCCCTTGTTATCCGCTGGAGTTTGGTTGCAGGAACCCTATGGATACCAAAATCTGTGGATGCTCAAGTCCCATTAAATGCAATGGGTCCATAAAATGTTGCCCCTTTTATAAATTGGCAACAATCAAGCTTTGCTATTTGGAATTAATATATTTTAAAAATATTTTCATGCCATGGATGCATGAATCCACAGATAAAGAATCTGTGGATATGGAGGCTGTAGTTTCGTAATGTTTCTATTCAGCTACCATGATGTTTCTATGTATGAGCTCCATTGTAGAGAACTGCAAACTAAAAAAAATGGGGGGTTATTTGGCTTTTCTATGGGGAACTGTGCCCTCTCAGGGGGCTGGGGAAAGGCAGCATGGCATAGTGGTTTGAGTGTTGGGACTATGATTCTGGGGATCAGGGTTCGATTCCCAGTTCGGCCATGAAACCCACTGAGTGACCATGGTCAAGTAGTACTCTCTCAGCCTCAGAGGAAGGCAAAGGCAAAACCTCTCTGAACAAATCTTGCAGAGAAAGCCCCAAGTTCACATTAGGGTTGCCATAAATTGGAAACATGGTGCCACAATAAACTACACTTCCCAGAATTCCATAGCTCTGAGCCATGCCAGTTAAAGTGGTGTCAAACTAGAATATTTCTGCAGTGCGGATGCAGCCTGAGTGGCCTCCCCCTTCCAGTCATAAGCAGCACAGCAATGCAACCCCTGCCCACAGTCTCCAAAAGTAACTTTCCAAAGCTCTGGGTTTGGATGGCTGTTTTCCTGCAGCTTTAGTAACTATTTTAAAGAGTCTGTGTTGCCGCCAGATGATCCCATTCCAATTCTGGAGCCGCCATCCTGAAATCAGTGAAGTTGAAATGTCCACAAAGCCATGGTTGAATGCCTTTT
Organism: Sceloporus undulatus; assembly: GCF_019175285.1. Classification (NCBI taxonomy): domain Eukaryota; kingdom Metazoa; phylum Chordata; class Lepidosauria; order Squamata; family Phrynosomatidae; genus Sceloporus; species Sceloporus undulatus. The sequence goes on along the minus strand of NC_056528.1, from coordinate 48,926,356 downwards.
TCGCTTTTGCCTTGCCCTAGCAAGTCATACTGTGTGATCGAAGGCACTGCTCCTCTCTGGCGTGGATCTCTTTCATAACTAGCTCTGCTGCGTTCCTCAGCTGTATGGCTAGAACTGATGTGTGCAGGTCGATTTATTTAAATCGCACAACTCCCAGGTCTTTGTTGGAAGTGGATTGGTCGATGTTCAAAGAGAGCAACCTTTTGCCGATTGATCATTCCCATGGTTAGTTTGCAAGGAGAAGCTAAGGTTTAATGTTTTTCACTTTGGTGCATTTTACATTTAAAAGGCCCTGAGGCCTTTTTCAGAAAACCCCAGCTCCACTGGGATGTATGGGATTAGAATCCAAGATGGCTGGAAGGTTCCCAGAAAGGGGTACATTGCCTTTCAAAGCAATGGTTTTGCTGTCTCCAAGACAGGGCAGCCTTTGGGTGTTTGGGACCACAGTTCCCATCATCCCAGGCAGCAAAGTGGGCAGTCAATGGGGTTTGTAGTCCCAAACCACTGGACAGCAACCCAGCTATCCAAATAGCTCTCCAAACTGGAGAGGAGTGTTTTGATTCTTTGTTCCAGCAATGCTGTTCCTTTTCAAAAATTATTGCGGCAGTGTGTGCAGTTATGGTTGGATGCCACATATTCGAGACCTCCAGCATGACTCCGCAATCGTTTTTGAGTGGTAATATCCAATTTTGAACATTGCTCAAGCCTGTGTTGCTCGCATAGCGGAGAGTCCATGATTGCAGTCGGAGCGATAAATACGCCTGACATCTTCCAACAGTCTATGCAGTTCCAGTGTGTTTCTTAACTGTGCCGGTGAGCAAAGTGCATCGAGATGAGATCCAGCGCCACTATCAGCGGCCCTACATACACCTGCTCCCTTTCTCTGCAGACCAGTCCCAAAGGCATGCCTCATTCCTTGAACACTTGAATAAGCAGGCAAATTAAATGATAAATAAACTAGGTCAATACGAATGGACAAACGTCTGGGTTTCTTCCTTTTTTTCTTCTTTGGCCATCCTTCAGAAAGTCTGCCTTTGCTCATTCTTGCACTGGCATCCAGAGCTGGCATCAAAACAGTTTACAGTTGCTTCCCCGTTGGAGCTATGTTTTGAACATGTTTAATAACACTGTGCTTCGTATAGTCACTTTGGCTGGACTCTGGAGGGGTTCCATTGAAGCCAAGGGGATTATTGTGATATGGGAAAACTGTGTGGGGATCAAAAGCATGACAGGGAAATTTCCCAGATCCAATTTGGACCCCCTCCCCAGGACTAATTCACACAACAGCCTTGGCAAACTGCCATGGAAAGGAGAGCAATGTGAACCGTGGCACATGACGGGAACATGATCAGCTCAGCATTTTCTCAATTTTCAAATGTGGCCCAGATTTCCTCTAGCCTCCAGGTTGCACTAGTAGAAAAATGTGCTTTTACTGCAGGTTGAAGTGCAAGCAATTACAATACCCAAGTTGGTCATCTGGCATTTTCAACATGTTGGTTTCGACTGGCATCTTGTTAGTGGACCCATCCTTGGACTGGAAGCTCAGGTTTCGGCAGTGACTAAGAGTGCATTTGTCCATACCATAGAGTCTTGCAAGCCAGACTGTTTCCTCTTAGGGAAGGGAACTGGAACAGAGTAGGGGAGTTAGGGGCTGTACAGACAGCCCCAAAGGGGCAGCATGCAGCTGCCCCTGTTTCAGCAAAGTTGGGGCCGTGGCAGCTGCTCACCACAGCCCTGATCTAGCCTTTGCAGGGTGTGATAGCTGTGCTGCCACGACTTGGTGGTGCTCCTATGGTGCTGTGTCATCTGGACACAGCGCTGGAGGAGCACCGTGATGCCATGTGCCATGTGGTGCGACAGTTGCACAGCATCACTCTGCCCTGGGGTTGGAGCCATATATATGCTATGCCCCAACTCCGCCCCAACCCAGTCTTTAAGACTGGTGTACACAGGGCCTTAGAAAAGCTCAGCTGCATCTAACACTGTAGAAATAATGCAGTTTGACACCACTTTAACTGCCATAGCTCAGTACTATGGAATACTGGGATTTGCAGTTTTGGGAGATATTTAGCCTTCTCTGTCAGAGAGCTCTGGGGCCACAACAAACTAGAAATCCCTGGATTCCATAGGATCCAGCCATTCAAAGTGGTGTCAAACTGGATTATTCTTGCAACGTAGATGCAGTCAAATAGAGAGAGAGAAAGAATAAAAGTAGCAATCTCTCATCAGCCAGAGGCAATGGAGGCTTCTTATTCCCTTCCCTGGCAATAAACGGTGACATGATCGCTCTCTCATCTTCTATGGTTTCATCATTTGGAGCCTTTCTCACTCCAGTCGTGTGAGGTGTGAAAATATTTTTTCTGAGAACGGAAACGCATGAGGAAATAATAAACCCTTCTGGGCTCAGATGGGAAAACTGTGATGATGATTTTGAATGCCAACCTGCCAACCTTTCTGTTTTTTTGTAAAAAACAAAACCCACCAAGTTGTTGCTTTTCACATAAGAGCTGAATGATGACTGAGCTTTCCGCAGGTTCTTGTTTAATGGCTTGCATCCAGAGAAAGGTAATGGGGGGAATAATGCCTTATTTATGCTCCTCGGGTTGAAAATAACCTTGGAGGAGTTTTATGGGGCTGTAGCATAGAATCATGTGTTCCTGTGTTTCTGCAAGAAAACCTCAAATTGGAAAAGAGCAACCCATCAGAGATCTCAGCTCTGTGAAGGACTGGATGTCAGTAATTATGACAAATGTCACTTTGTCAGCTGTGGCAATATCAGCAAAGATCTTCTCACAGTAGTCAGATTGATAACCAAGAAGGGTCATGGACTGGAAATTGCATTTGCAAAATGCTGATGTGGGATATAAAACATAATGGGCAAAATGCAGCATGGGAGGTGGGTTCTCCCCAAAGCTGTTTTTGTGATGCTCTGGTCTATCAGACTCCCCAGAGTACTCTTTTTCTGGGTAAAAGGGGGGGATGAATTGCTGTCCTAGAAATCACAAATACTGGGGTTGTTTTTAAAGTTCAGTTTCTCAAAACCTGGATCCACTTCACACTATCCTGATCCAGGCTCAGGTGCATGAATTTTGAAAGACGGCTTAGGGCTGGGCGATGGCACAGGGATGCCTTGCCAACAGTTTAGTGTGCAATAAAATGCGTTTTCACTCAGCCATGCGCATCCCCTGGCGGAGCCCAGATTGGGGGCAAAAGTGACTGTGATAAACTCCTAAGAGCTAAGATTGGCCCATGGATAAGTCAACTCAGGTTTTTTGGGGTCAAATTTCTAGACTTATACATGAGTATATGCAGTATATTTTCTTTGCTGATGAACTGCATCCTTCTGAGATCCAGGACAAACTTGAGAGCATGCTGTTCAGTCATGTGCGTGTGCATCTGTGTGTGTGTTCAGACTAAATAACACACTGCTGCCACTGAGCCCTTTTGACAATGCTTCCCATGAAGTGCTTTTGACAGTCACAAGGCAAGGGTGTGCAGCATTCACCTGCAGTTAGTCATGCTCAGCGGAGACGAAGTGGGTTGGCGGGAGAGGTCACGTGAAGTGCCGAGTGCTCTGGGTAGCTGGCAGCGCCGGCAGGGAGTTGGCCAGGTTGCAAACAGAACTGTTTGCAAAGCGCCCTCCGCTTCCATGTTTCAGCATCCTCTGAGCGCCAGATGCCGATAATAAGCCGCAACGGGGGGATGCATTAGCCTCAGCCATAGCTGCGAGGTACACTGATAACTTAATAGCACACTACTGTGGTGCTGGCAGCTTTTTAGACTATTTACATCTCATTTTCTTCTAAGTGTTTCTTTCCCCTCACCCTCCATGGCCACCTTAAAGTGGAGCTGTTCAAGCAATGCTTCTTTTATTCTCTATCGAAAGCAAATAAATAATAATAATAAATATTTTATTTGTATACCGTCCTTCCTATGATCAGGGCGGTGCACAGCAAATCAAAAACAATACAATACATCAACACAATAAATCAAAGCAATAACAATATAACAATAGTACAAATAGGCCCATAAAGGACTGTACACTGACTTGCAACTGGTGCTAGAATCCTGTTGGGGTCATATACCTTTGTAGGTTCTCTTACAGGTGTGTTTGTACCATTTTGGTCCTTGTGCAACAGAGGTATTCAGGGACCGAGGTCCTGCAACAAAGGCTGTGAGATGCAACTTTGCTGACATTGTAATCTCGGTGGCGTGATACACAAACCTTGTTATGAATCGCGATGATGTGTATCGGAGCATCTCACGCACTGTCTCCTTGTTCAATGCAATGCCACCTCCACCCATTTTGACTCTTAAAGATATTTGTCTGTCTCCAATGTTTGACAATACTGTGCGTCATCAAAAGGGAAGAAATCTGAATGGTGGTCTTCAGTTAAACCAAAGTCAGCCTTGTCGATCTTCAGTTCAGTTTTATGGGAAGTTCGTGGAGGCCAATATTCCAGTGCTTGCTGGGATCAAAGTCAAATGATCAAAGGACCAAAGGAGATTTCATCTGCACATTTTAGCTTAAAACTCTTACACAGACTTTGTCTTTCTCTTTTTCTCCCTCTCTCTAATTATGGATTTCTATATACTCATACAGTGCTCCATTCAATGGCAGTATGTGCTATCCCAAGATGTAATGATAGCTACCAAACATAGGTGTCTTGAGAAGGTGCCTTGCCACTGTTACACTCATGTGTCCAAATGCAAATGCTGCTGGTCCCAACCAGAGCAGATCCACTGAATCAGTTGGCTGAATAAGCCAACATTTATTGAAATCCCATTGACTCACTTATCTAAATACTAGTGACCTAACTAAAGCAGGTCTATTGATTCAATGGGATTGATCTATGGGTTGGGTCACTATTCAGTAACTAGTTAGATGCATCTACTCCATTGGGACTAAGGAATGAGGTTCAGACCATTGTCTAGATGGGACCAGAAACTGGATTTCGCCCATGTCCATGCTGATAGTCTTCCATGGGCAATGGGTTGGACACTGGGGACATAGACTGTGGGCCTAAACAGGATGTTGGTCTGGTCCAGTGTGGTCCCTTTTGTGTCTGATGGTGAATCTACACTGTGGAAATAATGCAGTTTCACACCACTTCAAGTGCTGTAGCTCAATCCTATGGAATCCTTGGTCTTGTAGTTTTACAAAGTCTTTAACCTTCTCCGCCAAAGAGTGCTGGTGCCTCACCAAACTGGAGATCCCAGGATTCTGTAGGATGGAGCCATGGCAGTTAAAGTGGTGTCAGACTGCATTATTTCTACAGTGTAGGTGCACCCCTTCTGTTATCACAATTTGCCCCAGTTTTATTATGTAGCTTGTGCCAGCTAAATTTCAACCGACTGCTTTTGTGCAGGTTCCCACCTTGATGATGGACACCCAGTTTTCGGAATTCACCCCCGACATCACCCCCATCATGTTGGCGGCTCACACCAACAACTACGAAATCATCAAGCTGCTAGTCCAAAGACGGGTCACAATCCCGCGGCCGCACCAGATCAGATGCAACTGCGTGGAGTGCGTCTCTAGCTCCGAAGTGGACAGCCTGAGGCACTCCAGGTCGAGGCTGAACATTTACAAAGCTTTGGCCAGTCCTTCTCTGATTGCCTTGTCGAGCGAGGATCCGATCCTGACTGCCTTTCGGCTGGGCTGGGAGCTGAAGGAGCTCAGCAAAGTGGAGAATGAGTTCAAGGCGGAGTACGAGGAGCTCTCACAACAGTGCAAGAGATTTGCAAAGGACCTCCTGGACCAGGCGCGCAGCTCCAGAGAGCTGGAGATCATTCTGAACCACAGGGATGACCAAAGCGAAGAGTTAGATCCCCAAAAATGTCATGATTTGGCAAAGCTAAAGGTAGCAATAAAGTATCATCAGAAAGAGGTAAGGCCTGTTTTCTTTATGGGGATGGTGTGATGCATTGTTTATACCCAATACAGATGGACAACTCCCAAATGGTTGCAAAAATTGAGAATTGATAGAATGCTCTTTGTATTTAGATTTAAGACCCTTTTGTTGTTCATTGTAAAGGTGTTTTCTCCTTTAAAAACAAGCAAAACCCCTTCCATTTTTTATTACCAGGAACTCTTATGTGTCCTATTGAACACCCAAGTAAGTCAAATTCATCCAGATAAAGAGAGAAATTTCTAATCTGCCTAGTGATAAGATATACTCTCAGACCTATTTTGTATGTTTGTCTCATGCAACTATTTCTCAATGCAACTATTTCTTCACATGCAACTATTTCTTAATGCAACTGTTTTCTCAATGCAACTATTTTATCTTAACTATGTTTGACTATGATATCGGTTTGTTTTTCCGGTTGTCTGCAAAAGACCAGTTGGTTAATGCAGGATAGATTTGAGTTGACTTGCCATTGTTTAAAAGCGATTGCCGCATTTTCTAACTTGGAGCCTTCATTTTACTGGCTGGGGATGATGGGAGTTGAGAAGGATTAAATTGGTTTAGTTTTGACCATATACAGATCGTGATAGTTGATATTTGATATTTGGGAAACACTGGTGTAGACCATGACAAAATAAAAGCTAAAAGCACCAATATAGACATAAATGCATGCTTCTTAAGTTATGCTCAAAGTGGAGGGCATTTTGGAATCCCAAGCAGAAACATGAAATGTAGGGCATGTCCTGGAAAAAGGAGGATGTCTGGTCACCCTGGTTGTGCGTCTAATGCCATCATGAGTGTGGTTGCACATTCTCAGCTGACGCATATCCATCTCCCCTGGCTGAAACGGATAGTAGTGCTCCTTCAGTCGCACATTGTCTTGGTGTGTTTGATTGCACAATGTCTCCATTCAACACAAGTGTCATGAATATTGTTGGAAGTTCTTTCAGCGCCTACCTTGCTCCTGTATTAAGCAGACTGCACCTCAAACTGAGAAGTTGGGCCTGGTCAACTAGTACCGTTGCACGTCCCATCCTATATTAATCCATCTCATATCATCCCATTGCACCCCACATCACATCCCACATCCCATCATTGTCTACCTTCTGACCAGCAAGTCAGCACACTTTCCCTCATTTACCACCCCAGTTCTCAGGGCAAACCTTGATTCGACTGGATCGGGCATTTAACCCATTGCCAAGCGCTTCCGCAACATTACTCTTTGTTTTCACAGTAGCGCAGACATGAATAAACTGTAAGTGTGAGCAGGAAGCACCATCTGGCACTGTTCTGTACGTGCATTTGAATGTTCTCACACATTTCCAGGGCTGACTCGAGCTCCAAACAATTGATGCTAATTGGGTACTATGGGTAGATGTGGTGCTACGCTGAGATCTTGCGCATCAAGGTAATTGCTTCCACGGCGGAAAGAGCCACAAAGGCTTCTCCGGAGAAAAACATCACACGGTGCCCACATGGACAAGGGATGATCTTAGGTCCTACAGCAAAGGACAGCGGCTTCCAAGTCACAAGTGAGATTTATCCATTCTGGGTTTCATTCTGCACTTTAAAGGTGTCAAAACTATTTGAGGGATAGCATTCAACACCTTGGATAAATCCTTTAAAGTTTGGAATGAAACCCAGAGCAGACTCACAGGCTTCCAACATGATGGAAGCATTAAAGAAACCTATTTTGAGGATAGTGTTTGGCACCTGGATAGATCCTTTGGTCCTCAGGTGTTTTGGACTTCAGATCCCAGAAGCCCCAGCCAACTTGGCCATCAATCAGAAATTCTGGGCACTAAAGTCCAAGATATCTGGAGGACCAAAGGTTGGGAACCACTGCTTTATAGTCCAGGATTACAAAAAACAGGCCATAATGAATGTGGGATCAGGAGATGTATCACAGATACATAACTAAAATAGTCTCTCATTCATCCCCCCAAACCCATATTTTTCTCTACTACACACCTCCCACGCACCCAGAGATAGTTCCTGGCTGGGAGACGGTGAAGGTAGCAGCAGAAAAACATCCCACTATTTTCCTTTAGCTAGATGCACAACAACAGGCATCCTCTGGAACCTCCAGAATTGCAGAGGAAAACAGCTACAACATAGTTTTTATAAACACAAAAGATTAGCATGAAAGAAGACAACCGAAGCAGTCTTTTAGGACTGCAAACTCTGCTGCAAGCATAAGAGAAAAGAGATTTCTTTGGCAGTGGTTTAAAGATGAGGGTCTTCTCTGGCCCTTCGAGGAAAGATCTGCTGGTTGAAGCTCTGCTCTCCTTCTTCCTCATATTGGAAATGCTGAAAGATTTAGAAGGCAGCTATGGCCCCACAAAGCTCCAATATCAATGCAAAGAGAAGGAGACAAGAGGTTTTATCCTGGACTTGCAACCAAGGGAAAGAGGGCCTGCCTTCTGGATAGCGCTTAACCGCATCACATCTTTGCCCCCTTCTTCTGTGTCATGCTCTGTTCTCTCTCAGCAATAACCTTACATTTGAGCATATGTGAAACCACTCTCCCAGTAGCTAAGGGGATTAGACTGGATTCCCTATACCTGGCAGCTGTCTTGGTGGCAATAACTTGGGCATGACTTCCATCAGCACACAAGGACTGACATCCTGTTAGGGACACATGCGCGCATAACTTGTGCTAGGCATGCATGACACATTCTTCATCACCGCGCAACAGAAATATTCTGCTGATAGCGGCAAAAGCAGAATTGCATTACAGCAGTGTTGCACATTTGTGGTCGCATACTGGCATGGTGCATTGTGGCCACAAGGTGCGACTGAAATTCATAATGCACAATGAGCCAGGCCAGTACACAACCACAAATGCTTTTTGCTGCTATCAGCAGAATATTTCTGTTGTGCGGTGATGAATAATTTGCCGTTTTAATAATATCTTGTGCCCTTCTCAAATACCAGAAATTCTCAGATATTAGAAATGATCTTCTGAGCCCTTTCTGGTGCCAGAAAAAAGGGGCAAACATGGTCCACAGAAGTTGCAAGGATAGATGATAGTCAGGGGCATAGACCCTCCACAGTTGCCCAACCCTGCTCTGTTTCAGGGGCTGCTTTTTCCAGGTTTAGGCTCAGGATAATGAACTTTTGGAATGGAAAGCATCAGAAAGCATCAGAAAGCATTGCTTCCACCCAGGAAGCAAGTTGGAAATTATGCATGCCGGTCACTGGGTTATCCTCTCTCCAATGCGGGTGAAATCGGTTGCATTGCAATGAGAGTCATTATTTCTAAATGTGCACAGTCGGACATGTGTTTTAGGATAGGTCAGCATCGTGTAAGCCGTACCTTCTTTCTTCCTCCTTGTCTGTCCCTGTCTCAGTGGTCCTCTTCCTTCCTTGATATTCATAGGCTCTAGAGACATGATGCATTTCCATTCCCTGACACAGAGGTCTAGCTTTGAGGTTCATTGGAGAGAGAGAGCAGAGCACTGAAGAATGACTTTGCAATGCAGTAACAGTAACATTTCAGTGCAGCCAGTATAGCATTGCCATGAGAGGGTTAGGATGTGACTTGGGAAATCTGGGTTCGCAAGGAACCACAACAACACTTGGGCCAGTAACTTTCTCACAGCCTGATATCCCTCATAGGGATTTTTTGTTGTGCACCTTTGCGTCATTTCTGATTTATGGCAACCCTTTTGTTGTTAGTGGAAAGCTCTGGCTGGGTCCATTTTTGGTTGCAAGAGAATAAATTTGATATTTGTTGGTAGGCTGAAGACTGTTTGTGTGTCTCCTTTGGGCTCATGAAACTCAGGTTGAGCAGAGCTGGAAATGGTGCAGCTCCAACAACGGCGGTTGGAGAGCCAACGTTGGGAGTCTCTTAGCATTTTTGTCCCCTGACTCTTCTCGGATGTGCTTCTGGGAGTACTGGGAAGAAATGCTCACCGAAACCCAATTATTTTCCCCCTCTTTTAAGCAAAATAAATAGGTGTTTTTTACATCTGTAATTTCTTTTTTCCTTTCCCCGAGAAAGCAGAGCAAGGCTTGCCAGTTCAGGGGAAATGAATAGGACACGCAGCAGGTGGGAAAACGTCATTAGCAAACATTAATAAAATGGGGGAGTAGGGATGCAGGAATCAATTAATTTTGTTTCTCCCACAATGAAAACTTTTAAATTCCAAGGGGTGCTTTTGTTGTTGTTTTGCTTACGTCTCCATTAATCACACTGAACAACATGTGACTTGCAACTTATTGCTGTAATGCAGAGTGCTCAATTCAGGGTTCCTACCAGCCATGGCCTTTTCCAAGGGTGCATCTACACTGTAGAAATAATGCGGTTTGACACCACTTTAAGTGCTGTAGTTCCATCCTATGGGATCCTGGAGTTTGGGTGTAGTTTTACAAGATCCTTAGCCTTTTCTGCCAAAGAGTGCCAGTGCCTCACCAAACTACAAATCCTACAAAATTCTGTAGGATGGGACCATGGCAGTTAACACCGCATCAAACTGTGTTATTTCTACAATGTAGATGTACCCCAAGATATTCTATTGCATTCATAGGGATAGGGAAGGGAATAGAAAGAAAAGAAATCAAAATGGAAGGGAAGGAAGGAAGGAAGGAGAGAGGGAGTGGGAGGAAGGGAAGGGAATGAAAAGAAAGGAAAAAAGAGATGGAAGGTGGGAAGGGAAAGGAAGGGATTGGAAGAAAGAAGAAAGGAAGGAGGGAAGGAAGGAAGGAGAGTGTGGGAGGAAGGGAAGGGAATAAACAGAAAGGAAAAAAGGTAGGAAGGGAATGAAAAGAAAGGAAAACAAAATGGATGAAAGGAAGGAAGGAAGGAGAGAGGGAGTGGGAGGATGGGAATAAAAAGAAAAGAAAAAGGAGATGGTAGGCAGGAAGGAAGGGAAACAAATAAAAGGAAATGAAGCGAAGGGAAGGGAAGAGAGGGAGGAAGGAAGGAAGGAAGGAAGGAAGGAAGGAAGAACAGACATGGGGGAAAAAGAGTGAATTTTGAAATATAGGTAGGGACAGCATACACAAAGAGGGCTTTTGCTTCCAGATACTGTATTCCCATTCCTCATGAGCTGGAGACACTTTTGAAAGGCCTTTTCTCTCTCTATATATATATATATATATACTGTATATATGAAAGAAAGAAATCCGACTGAAGTGCCCCTTGGCGCTTCTCCAGGTTCCTTCGGAGCCTCCTGGGGACATTGCGCATCCAACAGCAGTGGCACGCTTGACAGATTCAAAGTACCTCCGAGCTTCCCATGGCATGGCTGGGAAGACAGTCCATATACTGTTAGGTAATGGATCTCTCTCTGGTGGTTCTTTCTTTACTTAAATGTCTGCAAGAGAAAAAAGGGGGGAAGAAAAAGAAAAATATGGTTCAAGCTTTTTCTGTCTCTTTCTGTTCCTTTCAAACTATTTTTCCTTGAAGGGCGAACACACATCCACAGAGTTTGTTGTGGCACCAGAGCTCTCTGACAGAGAAAGCTCAATGCCTAGCAAAACTACAGTTCCCAGAATTCCATAGCATGAACCCACGACAGTTAAAGCGGTGTCGAACTGCTCTATTTTTGCTGTGTAGATGCAGCCATAGAGAAGGGGATTATGGGCAGGGCAATATGGTCTTTCAGATACAAGTCCGAACCTAAATTGTATAGGGCTATATGGGTTATAACCCGCACTTTGCATTCATATATAGCTGTCAAGAGCATGCAAGGAGCCTAGCTGCCTTCATTCTGCCTATTCTTTGCAATCCAAAAGTGTAAAAGAGATCATAGACACATAAAAGGAGCTTCAGTTCAGATAACTGATTGATTCTTGAGGAGCATAACTATTGGGGGGATTGATCGCCATCTTCCAATGCGTGAAAACCCGATGGAGCTCAACAAAAGGATCCCTCCTGTGTCGGAACGGCATGATTTTTTATCTACACCATGAATAAATGTATTACAAACAATTATGTTCCCCATCACCACCACCTTTTAAATAATTCATCAGATGCCCTCGGTATGTTTTGAATTCACGGTGTGCAGCCATTCTGCGCAGAGAACGGTTTCCATTGCCAGAAAGACTGGAACAAAACAGAAGACCTTTCCCTTGGAATCTCAACATTTACAAACAACGTTTTTTGCAGGAAACAGCGCAGGGCATGTCCTAATCTTTTTTCTATTTAATTAACGCATAAAAGGTAATTTGCCTGGCATACGAACTTCTGAAATAATATGAACAAACCAAGGCTGGAATTCAGCATGGGACTCACATCTTTGGGACTGGACACACATGTGCAGGAAATAAAACTGACTAGGTTTGCAATGTCTGTGCTCACCTATGTTGCAACATATGGGCATCCATTGTGCAGTGGTAGCCAGTGGCGTGACTCATGTGCCAAGGCCTCTTTGTGCCATGAACACTGATGTGCATTAGGGCACTTCTGATGCACTTCCAGGTAGAAAGTACCAAAGTGCAACAGGGGAGCCCAAAGTACATCAGAAATGCCTGATGCACATCAGAGGTGCCCAGTGCATATCAGTGTCCAATAGTGTAAGAAGTGCCCAAGGCACATCAGAGATGTCCTGGACTTTTTAAAGGAGATAATGTTTAATGTACTGTACTACATAAAATGTTAGAGCCAGTATGGTGTAATGTTTGAGTGTTGGACTAGGACTCAAGACCAGGATTCAAATCCTGCCAGCCGTGGAAATCCACTGGTATGTACTATTTTATGTAGTACATTAAACATCCCCCCTTTAAAAAGTTTAAGACATCTCTGATGCACCCTGAGCACTTCTTACACTATTGGACACTTGTGTTGTGCACTTCTGATGTGCATCAGGCACTCCTGTTACACTTTGGTACTTTGAACCTGGTGCCCGGAAGTGCATCAGAAGTGCCCTAATGCACATCTGTGCTCATGTATTAAATGAATAATCCATGATGCTAGCTTCCACAGCATGGTATAATGGTTTGAGTGTTGGACTATGACTTTGGAAACCTTGGGCAAGTCACACACTCTCAACCTCAGAAGAAGGAACAAATCTTTCCAAGAGGACCCAGCCTTAGGGTTTCTGTAAATCAGAAACAATTTGGAGGCACAAAGCAACAACAATGTTTTATTTATCTGCGATTTAGAAAAGATCAGAGGAATGCAAAGTCTAGGGAAGGCTATCTTATCCTTTATGAAAATCTGTTTTTTCTTTTGTTTTGTGAGTAACCCATTATATTATTTTGGAGAAAAGATTAAAACCGACAAACCAATCCTGCTTCTTGCCTGGAGATGTTATGAGACGGAAACCAGGGCTCCAATGGTTTTATTTCTAGGGCGGAAATAAGTATGTGTCTATAGACAAAGATCGTTTTTTAAAAGACTATAAAATAACATTTACTGCAGGGTAAATATTACAGACAGGTTGCTAATTTTCTTCTCTACTTCTCTTCTACTTAAATAGCGTCTGTCATTGTATGATATCATGCCCTAGCATATTTTACATGAAATAAATGTACCTCTTCCACAATTCTATGCAAATAGATGGTTGGTGAGAAGATGGAAGATGCTGCTATAGTGGCGCACTGGTCAAGATCTCCCCAAGCTCTCCTATTTTTAGTTCCTTTCCATTTGAGAGAAATGTGCGAGTTCATCTTTACCTGCCAAACGGAGCACATTTCAAATTGGGTGTCCATGAAGGGCAAAGATTGCCCTTCAGTGCGTCCAAAACCCAGCTCCAAAATAAATCATTTGTGAGCATTAAAGGGATGAACTGCATCCAAATGATGTAGTCATCCAGGTTCCTTCAGTCTGGCATTGACTCCAGCTTTCCTTCAGTTGTCTTGCATATTTTTAAAGCCATCTTTCATGGGCTCCATAGAGAGAATGAGTCTCATTTAGGGGTACAATAATTGTGATGGGAATCCCATCTAATGCGGTTTGACACCACTTTAAGTGCTGTGGCGCCATCTCATAAAAGCCTTCTTTGCCAAAGAGTGCGGATGCCTTGCAAAACTACAAATCCTAGGACTCTATAGCAGTTAAAGGGGGTTCGAATTGCATTGTTTCTTTGGGGCAGATGGCTCCCCAAAGAATCTGGATCATAGAGGAGCCAATGGATAAGAACGTGCCAAAACACACTGCAGAAATGATCCAATTTGATACCGCTTTAACTGTTCTGGCTCAATGCTAGGAGATTCTGGGAACTGTAGTTTGGTGAGATATTGAGCCACTTCTGTCAGACAGCTCTGGTGCCACAACAAACTATAATTCCCAGGATTCCCTAGCACTGAGCCAGGGCACTCAAAGTGATCTCAAACTGGATTATTTCTGCAGTGTGTTTTGGATCCACGTTCTAATCCACATATTAGTTTGGGAGGTGTGTATCAGGTTAGTTTTCATCAGAAACCCCAGAGGTCAAATTACTCTGATATCCTTTTCTACCATGTGCATTTGGGGCTGTTGAAAAATACAGTCTGGAAAGCAGAATCCTGGAGTTCCTTGCCGGTTGATCTGATTTTAGGCCAGGAACTCAGCTGCTATGTCTTCCTCATCGGTGGTAGTTTGGGTACATTGGAAACCATGGGGGAAATGGCACAAAACGAATTGAAGGAAAGAGAAGCGGCAGTGAAGAGCACATGCTGCACACCTCTTAGGAATAATCCCATTCTTTGTGCAAAATTGAATGCCGATAAAATGAAACATTGGGCCGCAGAGAGCAGCAGCAGAATGGAACCAACCAGATCCATTCATCCTTGGTCTAAAGGCAGTTGAAACTAATCAAAGTCAAACCTTACCTTTGCTCGAAAATTGCCGTACAAAAGGCCCAAGACGATTCGCACTTGGCACGCGATTTTGCTTCACGGGGGTCCGATCTGCACTGCAGAATTAATGCAGTTTGACACCGCTTCAGCTTCCATGGCTCAATGCCATGGAAGTCTGGGATTTGCAGTATTGTGAGATATTTAGCTTTCTCTGTCAAAGTGCTCTGCCAGCATTGAGCCATGGCAGATACAGTGGTATCAAAACGGCATCATTTCTGCAGCGCGGATTAGACCTAGGGCTCAGAAACGTTCCTTTTTTGGACCACAACACCCAGAATCCCCAGACCAAAAGACCCGTGGCCCTGCTGGATGAGCAATTCTGAGACCGGTAGTCCAAATACCTATGTTTCCCAGCCCTGTGCTTGATGAAAGGTTTCACAACGCAATGCACCAAATACAAAGGTAGGAAAACAGAGTCGAAATTCATCCCAATTAAGAGGAAGGTTTTCAGCAGTGTCAAGAAACCGCTCCGTCTTTTGACAGTTTTATCCACAACGCCTGCGATCATTTCGGCTCGTTTGCTGCGATTGCTTCCACCATTCACTCTTGACTCTGGTTTCTGCTCAATAACATCATTCGGGTGATAAATCCATGCCAACTGTGCCATCGTTTCTTGCTCAAGGCAGGATCCCTAATCGGCTAGGAGCATTTCATGTTACAATACAAGGCAAGAAGTGCAAGAAGCAAAGGAGAACAGGTTTCTATCCATTGACCGCTATTTCTGCCCAAAGCTTCAATTGGGACCACATTCAACACTGGCCACATTTCTTCTAGCGGAGGGATTTCCTTAAGCATTGTCTCAGATGTGCGTCTTCTGTATTTCTTCTTGCAAAGCCTTCTGCATCAAAGACAGGAACCATTTGACCTAAAAATAATCCCTGACAGATAACTGTACAGATTTTCTTTTGGGGCAAATTGTTCCGTAACCCAAATGTTCTCGTTGCCAAGATATCGGTGGCTTTGAAATTATTATGTTTTATACCAGGTAGCAAGGCACTGGCTCCATTCAGAGTTTGGAAAAGTTATTGTTGGAGGGACTACAACTCCCAGAATCTTTCAGGAATGCTGGCCGGGCGATTCTGGGGATTGCAGTCCAAAAAAGATATCTTGGGGAAATCCTTTTTGGTTTGCAACTTTCATCAGCTGCTGCCACATTGCAGGAATAAAGTAGTTTGACACCCTTTTGATTTCCTGTTGTATGGAGTCCTGGGATTTGTAGTTTGCTGAGGCACCAGAGCTCTCTGGCAGCAAAGGCTACGTATCTCACGAAACTACAAATCTGAGCATTCAAAAACACTGAGCCACGGTAGTGCCAAACTGCTTTCTTCCTGGTCGCAGATTCCAGGAGTTGTAGTCCAAGCAATACAGTTCCCACAATCTTATTGTGTCTGAATAACGCCACCAACACCCTTTGCCTGCGTTCCCCCAAGGCAATATCTAAAACTGGTTGCATAGCGAACGGCCAACTGTCTAATAGCTTTCGACAGAAAACAGGAAGAAGAGTCACTCTTACGTTCCCTTTCTCCTCTTCTACCGTTTGACTCAGAGATGAAGGAGGGGTTGCTTTTGTTTAGCCTGGGCGCGATGATGGGTCCTTCAGGAACCTTCAGTCCTGGAACACTGTCTTCCTTGTCAGCCTCCGCAGATTAACCAGGGGGGCCATTTTTTAATCTCATTGCTTCCTTTGGCAGATTAGAGAAAGCTTGCAACTCAACTGGTCACAGCACACTATGATCCTTTTGGAAGGAGAGCTAACATTCAGCAGATCTTTGGTGTTCATGACCTCTTGACTGAGCCATCAATATGCTCCATGCTAAGGACAGACAGAATCTGCAATCCAGTTGAAGAAAGATATCACAGTATTAGATAGATAGATAGATAGATAGATAGATAGATAGATAGATATTGTTTATTACTGTTTATTACTATTTATTATTGTTTATTGTTGTTTATTTAGCCCTAGACCAGTAAAAGTTGCTCCAAAGACAACTAAATAGTTACAAACTGCAAAAAACAAAACAAAAACAAAAACTTAAATATACAAATATATAATGATCAGAGAAGCAATGTTTCTGAGTAATAAAGCTATAGGTATTGTGTTTATCCTCAATCATCTATCCAGAAACATCCGTACAAATATACGTAAAACACAAATATAATGGCATACAATGACATATTAAAAACTAGTCAGAGCTGCAAAGTTGTTTAAGTGCTAAAGGTTTCACAGAGATGACAACTCTTATGTGTTGAATATAGCTATAGTATTGCATTACAGCTATATGTATTGCATTACCAGAGTATTATTCTCGCCATTAGAAAAACAGAGTGACCATTCAAGAGTGCAGCTAATAGGAGTAAAAGAAGGCATTGCCCCTCAGTAAGAAACCTGACCCCACAAATGAAATTCTCCTTGATCCCTCAAATTTCTGTCACTGCAATGGAGTATTTAAAAATATGGTTTAGGCATATGGTAGCATCCTGAAAGTACAAGGAAGCTTATATCTACATGTATATATATATATTTTTAATGCAACAGGACTCATCTTTGAAGCATCAACAGTTGTGTATGTAAATTTGTTTTCAACTTTGGCACATGTGCCAACACCATACAGACGCACTCAATGCTTCATCAGAGACAAATATGTTTAGTAATCTCATCCTTTGAAATTCAAGGCTGCGTCAGTCTGGAAAATCAGTATGCAAAGGGATCTGGTAGCACCTAGTCTTGAAGATGCTACAAGGGCCTCATTCCCACTTACAAATGAATCGGTTTGCGATCCAAATCGATGGATCGATTCAAAAGCGGAGTGTGGGTCGCACTACATTTGCCCCAATCACATTTTTCCCTTTTAAAATAACCCACTTGTGGTTCACATTCATGAATGAATCGATTCAAAATGGACCCGCTCCAGCCGGCCGAAGGGCAAATTTAAAGCGATTCCAATCCGCATCTGGTTCACACTTGCGCAGAATCAAGTTATCAAAAAACACATGGGAAACATCACTGTCAAAAAGACGTGAGTTAAATGGGTCTAGCGCATGGCCCCCCTCTCCACAATGATTCGCTTCAGCAATTCGGTTCAAGTGGGAACCAGGGTCATTTGAACCAGTTCAAACCGATTTGCAATCCAGTTTAAAAGGTAGTGGGAATCAGGCCAAGATCTCTTTGCATATTGGCCTTTGAAAGTTACCTTTATGGAGGGGTTTCAGATGCCCTCCACCTTTCATAGCATTATTGCCTTTTCTAGTGAGTGATGTCTTCTCATGATGTGACTAAAGTACAATAGGCTTAATTTAGTCATCTTGGCTTTTAGGGAGAACTTAGGCTTGTCAAAAAAGGGAGTTACATATAGATGCTGGATCTAAGTAGTTTAGGCAGAACAGAAGACGTTCCAGCCACAAAATTATGGAATCATGTGCAATGGCGGTTCCTGTCATACAACGAGTCCCATGGCTTTCTGGTGCCCGTTGTGCAATGGCTCCCATGGTAAAAAGGCTATGCTCTTGACTTCATTTGTGGAACGGTCCCAGAGAATAGCTGGGTCTCTGCTTCCCTCCTGAGAATACAAGCCTTGAGCAACATCGCAATTCACCTTTACATGCTCATAAGTCAGTTTGCAATGACGCAAAGACCTAACAGGATCTCAGCCAGCCTCTATTGCCAACAATGCTACTGCAGTGTTTTTGATTCATGATCTCTGTGTTTTGCAGTTGTTGTAGCAATAGAAGTTGCACTCCCAAACACAAATGTCTTTCTCAGAAAGGGGAGCTTCTGACGTCTGTCATAGCATGGCTCAGGTTGTTGTTGTGGTTGTTGTTTTTGTTTTGACAGATTGATTGGTGGGACGTAAAATAAGAAAGGTTGAGAACAATTGCTGTAGAGGACAGTCTTCCATCATGAGCGCTGAAGTGAGGTGCAATTGCCTGTCCAAGTGGTTTCTAGAGTTCAGAATTTGATCGATGAGATACAAAGCTTTCCGAATATGTTTTTAAACAAGTGGTCATGCTAGCTGGGGGAATTCTGGGAGTTGTAGTCCGATAACCATTGCTATGCCACTGCTGAGGTTCCATATTGTCCTTCAGGGTTCAGGTTCTGGTGAGACACTATATTGTTGGGAAGCAAAATGTGATGAACTGATCTTGCTTCTTGGGCTTCGTAGGCTTTCCTACTGGAAGGGTGCTTTGCATTAGTGCTAGAAGCCACCGTTTTGCTTTCCCTGGTTGTGGAACATCACTCCAGAGCATTATGGGAAAGCAAAATGGCAGCTGCCAGGCTTTACATCACCGCTAGAAGCCACTGTTCGGCTTTCCCATGTTGATGGTTGTGGGACACCATTCCAGGAATCCAGGGCATTGTGGGAAAGCAAAATGGCAGCTGCCAGCCAGAGTCGGCTTCAGCACCAGGACCTTTGGCAACGGCTCAAAGAATCCTCATATTGATACCATTTGGGCCAGTCTTTGACAAGTTGCCTTTTTTGGCCAGGCTGATTTGGGGGTTCTTGTCTAAAAATAGGAAACTTCTCTATGATCTGCCTTTTTTTTTCAGTTGGGAAATGTTAATGAAAGACAGCTTTGGAATGATTTGCATTAAATGACGCTGGCGGTGGAGGTACTTTTGCGCGCGTCAAAATTAGAACAATGATTAGGAGAAGCCATTAAAAATGGCAAGGAGACACAATGATCCCGTAGCTCTTCTCTTCAGGAAAAGGGCGAGCCAAGGAGGGTGATTCATCAGGAAACCATTAGGGATTCCGGTCAGAAGAGCCATCTTGATTTCTGACTGCAGCGGCGGAGCGCTCATTGTTTTACCATAATCCCCTGTTGCTTCCCCACCCGCTTCTTCTCCGCTGTCCTTCTCCGAGGGTTATCAATCTGTCATGGCAAAGCTATGATTCATCCAGACCCCAAATGAGCCAGCCCAGAGACTGAGCCTTGCAAGACTGATTGCCATTTTGGAGCCACGATGCCTGCATGCTCTTTGCTGGTTTGAAAAAGCTCAGTATGAACCCTGATGCTGAATGACAAGGAGGCGACTAAAACAAAGCAAGGATCCCCTTGCCTGGGTGCTTCAGATTTTCTCTTCCAAGGCAAGAGGTATCTTACTGTAATCCCAGATGCATACTGGTAATGTTTATAGGGCAGTCCTTCCTCTTGCTCTTGCTCTTCAACAGGAGTGGACAAAAGGTGGCCCATATTTATTTATGGCTAAGTGCTCTTTTCCTTTGTGCTGCCATCCAGCTCATCATCCTGGAAGTAGGTAACTAGTGCCATAGGATCTTGTCCTGGGATCACATCTTTCTAAATAACTTACATGCAGATGACACCAAATTGTGTGTGAGGGAACTAATATCCCAAATGTGTGTGTGTGTGTGTGCCTTCAAGTCGCCTATCAATTTATGGCGACCCCATGAATTCCATAGGGTTTTCTTAGGCAAGGAATCCTCAGAGGTAGTTTTGCCAGCTGCTTCCTCTGAAATATAGCCTACAGCACCTAATATTCAATGGTGGTCTCCTTTCCAAGTACTAACTAGGGCTGATCCTGGTTAGCTTCCAAGATCAGACAGGAGCTGGTGCCTTGAGGGTATGTAGACAGGAACAGAATTCAAAATTACCTTGGCAGGTTGGAGAGCTGGGCCAAAGCTAACAAAATGAGTTTCAAGCAGGGATAAATGCAAAGTATTGCATTAAGGCAGGAAAAAATAAATGCACAAATATCGGGTGTATGACACACGGCTTGGAAGTAGCACATGTGGAAAGGATCTAAGGCTCTTAGTAGCCTACAAGCTAAACATGGGTCAAACAGTGTGGTGCAGTGCCCAAAAGCCAGTTCAATTCTAGGCTGCATCAATGGTGCCCAGGTCGAGGGACATAGTAGTGCTGTTCCATTTTGTTTGGGTCAGGTCTCACTTGGCATACCATGTCCAGTTTTGGACATCACCATTCAATAAGGATATGGACACACTGGAACATGTCTGGAAGGTGGTGACCAAAATGATGAATGGTCTGGAAACCAAGCCTTATGAGGAATGACGTGGGGAGCTGGGTATGTTTCGCTAGGAGAAGAGCAGACTGAGAGGTGACATGATCACTGTCCTTCAAGATCTGAATGAATGTGATGTAGAAAATGGCGCAAGCTGCTCCAGAAACTAGAACACAAACCAATGGATTCAAATTACAAGAAAAGAGATGCCACCAATACCTTAGAAAGAAATATTTTTCTTTTCTGTAAGAACCGTTTGCAGAAAAGGTTGCCTCAGAGATGGGTGGGCTCTCCTTCTTTGGAGGTGGTTAAACGGAGGTTGGATGGGTATCTTTCAGGAGTGCTTTCATTGTGTATTTCTGCATGGCAAAATGGGGCTGGATTGGATGTCCCTTATGGTCTCTTCTCACTCTGATTCCTTACCCCTCTAAAGCATGTCCAAGAACACTGATCCATTTTTTCCCAAGGCATAATTTACCAGCCACTGGTACCAAGAAACAGGCGCCACCTTCTTGGGGTAAAGGGATGAGTTGAATATAGGCATTAGCAGAACGCACTGTTTGAACTGAGACGGGGCCAGGCTCTTGTTCGTTGCTGTGGGTTGGCTAATGGAATCTACCTGGAGTGTAAGAGGCTGCCTGCTGCAATCCATGAGTCATTTGTAAATGAAAACGTTTTGCAGAGCAAGGAGAGGAAACACGATGACATCTGGGCAAATGTGTCTGACCATGTTCATCTGCCATTTGTCTGAATAAACCCATCGGGAGGCTATACTGCCCAGGTGTTTTCAATAATGCTTGCCTTCATTGAACAACCATATTTCCTTGTCTCTTTCTTTAGTAAATAGTTGTTCTAATTTAACAAACTGTAGCTCATTGGCTTCAGACATACACCTTACACTAGGATGGCCTCAAGGCCATATTGGCCCAGTACAGACTGGGGCCGATTTTAGGGCTTGGAGGGCTGGGCGTCCATATGTGCCCAGCCCTACTAGTGGCGCCCATGTGCCATCTTGCCATGGAACCCACCCACATGGGGAGCATAACAATGATGCGTGGGGCTCTGAGAGGCCAAATGGCGCTCGCTGGAAACAGAGGCATCATGGCACGTGAACGCCATTATGGCGCTCCTAAAAAGAACTCGCTCTAGGCAGCTTCTTTTTAGGGAGTGCGTAGGTGCTACGCCATGCGGTTGGCGAGGCACCAACAAGGGACAAAGATGGGCGGCATGGAGCCACCCATCTGTATCCCCCCCCTTGTGACCAACAAGACCATTTTCTGTACACACAATGGAGAATCACATCTTCATAAGCCTCAAACCAATGCTCCCTTAGCAGCATAAATACCCACATGTGGACATACGCAACGACAGCATTATGTAACCCCCATGTAGAATAGCAATTTTGTCTAATGCATGTCAGTGACTGGGTGCTGTTGCACAATACACAGTTTTAAAAAATGCACAACCACAAAGGAAAGCATAGGATGCAGAGCCACAACATATAATGACAGTGTAAAGCATAGGATTCAGAACTGCAATGTGTAATTGTAATGCAAAGCATAGGGTGCACAACCACAATGCACAACAGATGAACATGCTGTCTGCACAACTCTGTTTCTGCTGCTATCAGCAAAATACTGTATGTCTCTTGTGCAATGGTGAAATTTTGGCTCCAAATCTGTAGCATGATTTATGTGCACATATGTCCCTAAGTGAATTCTGCCCATAGAGTGTCAATCTTTTGTAAAACAAGCCGCTCCACATATATGGAGTGAGATCCCACATAAGGGTTGAGTAGTATGAGGAGTAAGGAAGTGCTCCTACAGCACATGGAAAGGGACACCTCCATATATCAGGAACATTTATATGTGCATATGTCCTTAACAGAATTCCAGCCACTTACACAATGCATTTCTATTAAAAATACATTAATTAGTCGCTTGATACATAGTGTGCCAGTTTTCCGCAACTAACCTTTTTTAAAAAATGAAAAAGATTTCAAAGGACAAGCATTGTTTTTTCAAATGAAAATCCACTCTAAATGCCACCTGACATTTTAATCTTCCCAAAGTTACAAGGAAAAAAACAAGCGGCCATTACTCATCACTCAGCAAATGACAACGTGAATCGATACTCACCCTGCTCTTGTCACCCCCCAAAGAAACATGCCATAGGTAACATAATTACTTCCATCATGTTACTCCTCAGCGCCGACCTTACACTTTCCATTCTTTTCTTTTCTTTATCCAGAGAGCCATTTTCACACCTTGTGATGTGTGAAGTATCCCAAGGCTAGCATCTTGTTAGGATGTTATGGGCACATGAGTCCAGCTTAATGTATATATGCCCTATTTTGGATGGCGCACAGTAGACTACTCACTTGTCCATGCTCTCTGTCCAAAAATCTCCCACTGCCCAGCAGTTGTTAAGCAGCCCTCCTACTATCGTGAAGTCGAAGGCTTTCATGGCCGGCATCCATAGATTTATGTAGCTTTTTTAGGCTCTGTGGCCATGTTCTAGAAGAGTTTATTCCTGACGTTTCGCCAGCATCTGTGGCTGGCATCTTCAGAGAACACTGGCATGGAAGAGAGTTCGGTATATATACAATGGCAAGGCCTCCTACTATCATTTATGAGTGAAGGGACTGGAAGACGCAATGCAGACCAGGAAGATCTGACTGTCGTGGGCTCTTGGGGGAAGGAAATTATGGTTGCACTTCATTTGAGGTTGCATCCTCATTTCTTTTCTCCTCCAAGCCAAGACCATCAGCTTCTCCGTGGTCTGAATAACCTCTCCATTCCCTCCTTTCTCTGCCAATAAGCAACAGCATCAGGGTCTGCTGCCAGGGCTTGACAGCTAGCAGGTGGAGGGAGGATGTGGACTTGCATATGCAGAGCTATGCGCCTCTATGAGATCTCAGCCTAAGTTTGATTAATACTTTCGTTGCCGATGGAGTACGGTGCATAATTTATCTGGTTGGCCCCAGGGATGCCCACAAGCCAGAACTGTTCTGTAATCTTAAACAGTTTGGATAAGAGGGAAGAGCCATCCATCTGTATTAGCAGTGACAGAGGGAAAGATTGTACATTCGGATAATTGAAGAGGTTTTGAATAATTACGTTTTATGGTGGTAGGGAACTCTGTTGTATTTGAGCTAGGGATATAAAAAACAATATCTGCAAATGTTGCTGCCCTCAACAAGAAACGATAGCAGAGATCCTACTTCTTGGGTGTAATGCAAATCTGCAGTTGCACTGTTAAGTGATGGTTGCACTGCACCACACTGAACACTGATATTGCGCAACTGATTGTTTATCTGCAAGTGTGTTCACTGTTTCCACAATCCCAGTGAATCAAAAGGATATGTGGAAGGCATTGATGTTGCACACTATCCATAAGTTCACAGATGCGGATGTAGCGGTTACACTTGTGGAAATCCACATCCCCTCTCTCTCTGGCTTTGCTTCGCGAACGAAGATTCAGGAAGGACTCATCTCGCACTTTGTACAAGCAGTGCGTTGGTGACTAAAAAGGCCAATCCGGGATAAACAGGTCCGGTTGCAGAAAGCACAGCGGAAAGTCTCCTTGGGTGATGTTTCCAAATTGCAATTTTTTCTCTGTGTTGTTTCTCTTCAAGACTCGCTCGCTGTGAGCTTTTGAAAAAGGCTGCAGCATCGTGAATAGTGCGTCTCCATGCCTCCCGATGCGAGGCCAGGGCAGACCATTGTTGGTGATCAGTTTGGCCAAGCCTGAGATGATCACCAACAATGGTCTGCCCTGGCCTCACATCAGGAGGCATGGAGACACACTATCCACAATGCTGCAGCCTTTTTCGAAAGGAAATCCACATATGAAACTGCGAATTGACTACAAATGTTACTGTATGGGAAAGTATGGCCACATGCACTTGTGTACTTAGTGGGTACATAAAACCTCAACGGGGTGCTAGCTGATACCTTGGTACCTTGAGACACCGTGTGGAAACCAAACTAGGTCCCTAGGGTTGGTCTCTTGATCAATGAAAGCTCAGCAAAAATCTCTTATTCCATCCTTTCTCTCCCTACTTCCTCCTCTTTATTTACTCATCCACTCATTGCTTTCTTGCTCACCATCTCCCTCCTTCACCCAGTGAGCTTGCAAAAGAAGGCATGGTCGCTCTTTCCAGAGATTCAAATTGCTTGGTTTCAGAAAGCTTTGGTTGAGGGGCCCATGAAATCAAGGCAAGGGCTTCAGATTGCCCACATCTGTTCCAAGGTATGGTTCTGCCTCAGGATTCAATACTGTAAAGCCATGTTCTCTGTGCTCTCCTTGTCTCTCATGTAGCTAAAATAGATCCACTGGGCCATTTCTTCTCTCCATCACAGCATAAGTTGTATAGATTCCTTGAGTTCAAATCTGCAGCAAGATAAAGGTAAAACGGAGATCTGGAAAAGAGGTCTAGATCTCCCATTACATGCAGTGATTCTGCTTGCTTGAATCAATGCATGCCAAGGAGGTCAAGTGGGAAGCAGCTTTCTATCGAGGCCACTCTCCAGACGAACGTTGCAAATGCAGGAGGATAGAGGGATTTTTTCCTTTCAAGAATTTTTTTGGGTCAACAAAATGGCTAGTTTCTATTATTTAAAAAAGCACCGCTTGACTATACCCTGCTGGGTCCTTTCAATTTATGAGCTTGTTTTGATGACACAGCTCAACCGAGACACTTCTTAACATTTTTGTAGAGAAGATGAATTCCCTGCAAAATACAGTCTTCCCGCAAATTTCCATTTCCCCCTTGCTCTTCATATCCTGGCTTAACAGGTCTGCCTAGATGGAGATGCTGGCTGCTTCAGTCCAGGGCGAAAGTACATTGTCTCCTTGCTCCTGATTATTGCGCATGTATAATTAATGCGTCGTAATTTTGCTGTTGCTAAAAAAAGGAGGAGGAGGGGAAGGGAACTGAACCAGGAACGGAGACCCGAAGTGTGGCTTTAACAGCATGCGCTCTTACCTAAAGCGTGAGAAACAGAAGAAACGGAATAGGAGGCATATTCAGCATTTTTGAGTACTCAATGCTCCGTCGTCCTTATTTTCTCAATGCAAAAACAGGCCAACAAGCCTGACCCATTTGGCGGAGTCACATGGGGAAACAATACATGTAATGTTCGCACTAGTCCTTCCTTCCTGATGGCAGAGGAAGAAAGATTAGAGAGCAGAACGAAAATGGTGTTAGGGATTGAATGGTGTTGCGCTAATAGTTTCGACAGCCATAGAGGTCCCTTAGCTCCTATGCGCCAGACTGGAAATGCATGCCTCCCAGCTGCCCTGATTTGATAGGGACAGTCCCATGTCTTCCACTGTGGAAAAGCAGTAGCAATAGCATTTACATTTCTATACCACTTGTCAGAGGGTGTTGTAGCCTTGTCCTTCCTGGTAGACTCAGGGAAAAGCAAACTGCTGCAGCCTCTGCTAGCTTAAATGTAGAGTACTGCACTGAGGGAGGAAAAATGAAATGCATAGATACAGGATGGGGGACACCTGGCTTAAGGAGACTTCTGTGTGTAAAAGGGATCTAGCAGTCCTAGTAGACCACAGGTTGAACATGAGTCAACAGTGCGATGCGGCAGTTAGGCTGCATCAATAGAAGTATAGTGTCTAGATCAAGGGAAGTAATAGTACCACACTATTCTGCTTTGGTCAGACCTCCCCTGGAATATTGTATCCAGTTCTGGGCAAAACAATTAAAGAAAGGATGTTGAGAAACTGGAGCCATGTGTCCAAAGGAGGGTGACCAAAATGGTGAAGGGTCTGGAAACCAAGCCCTATGAGGAACGACTTAGGGAGCTGGGGATGTTTAGCCTGGAGAAGAGAAGGTTAAGAGGTGATATGAGAGCCCTGTTTAAATATTTGAAGGGATGTCATACGGAGGAGGGACCAAGCTTGTTTTCTGCTGCTCCAGAGACTAGGACCCAATGGAGCAATGGATGCAAAGTATAGGAAAAGAGATTCCAGCTCAACATTCGGAGGAACCTCCTGAGAGTAAGGGCTGTTTGACAGTGGAATAAACTCTCTCGGAAGATGGTGGCATCTTCTTCTTTGGAGGTCTTTAAACAGAGGCTGGATGGCCATCTGTTAAGGATGCTTTGACAGAATGGGGTTGGACTGGATGGCCCTTGGGTCTCTTCCAACTCTAGGATTCTATGACTCTATTATTCTATTTAGTGAACACACTCTAATGTTGCTTGGCCACACTTGTCTCAATTTCCATGTGTGAAATGTTGGAGGGAATGCAGAAGCAGACCAGACTAAGAAGATGGACTGCATCCCAGCCTCACTGACATGGATAACCTTAGTCTGCACTGCTTTTTCAACAGAGATAGCCAATGCTGAAATAATTTCTTCTGGCTGAGCAGCTGGGATCCCACTGGTTGGGTTGCAGCTACGTTGAGTGCATTTGGTGGTCCATTGAGGTTCTCTTTTCCTTTTCCTTACAAACTTCTGGTTTAAGCGCATTTCTGTGATCATGATCTTGAAGGGGAAAGCCTATTGCCATGGTTCTAAGTGATGTGCCTCAGAACCATACAACTTTAAGTCACTGGGGGTTGTGGTTCAGTGACCAGCGAGTAATTCAATTGCCTTCCAACTGTGAATTGCACTTTTGGTGATTATTGCTCTTTTCTGAAGGCTGAGATGGGGGTTGGAGGGAGGATTCTCAGCCCGGCTTATGTCCCCTTTTGCTTCATTTCCTCCCAAAGGCCAAAAGAAACGGTTTGCTTAGAAGATGAGGTTGCTGTTTTTAATGGCATCACACACAAACACACAGAGACCCATCCATCACTACCTCTCCCTCCTCATTTTCCTAAGTTAATTTTGAATGAATCTCGTGAATGAAATATGAACCCCTTTAATTTTTAATCAGGCAGTCAGATTTGCAAGTGGAAATCATTTCGCCGAAGACAGGCATGGCATGTGCTGGCCTATTTCTGAACGCATGCTCACAACCCCCTCCTGTTTTTCAAGTCTACAGAGAACCCAACCAAGTTCCTACATTATACTGGCATCATGTGAACCTGCTAGAACGTGAAACCCCATGATTGCGTTCGGATTGCCATTGGATTATACTCCCAATTCCCCTTTTCTGATAAACTCCTATGTTATTGCTCTTTGGAAGAAACGTTGTCTGAAAAACATCCCGCATTTGCGTCCCCCCCCCCCCCCCGAGTTTTAAATCCCATTTCTGCCTGGGATTTGTCTAGTGTGATAAGGTCCCTAGTCATGTTAGCCTGGAAAATCAGTATGCAAAGGAATGTTGTAGCACCTTTGAGACTAACCAAAAGAGAGAAGTCAGTAGCATGAGCTTCCATAGACGTCCATAGATGCATCTGAAGAAGTAGGCCCAAGTCTACGAAAGCTCATGCTGCCAACTTCTCTCTTTCAGTTAGCCTCAAAGGTGCTACAACATCCTGATGGTCTAAAGTGCTGGCTCTCTCTTGGCTTTGTACCATGGATAATTCTGCACTAAAACTTGGAACAGGTTTACTTACTACAGTCATGGAAGCTGCCAGCTGTCTCTGGTATGATCGGTAGTTGCCAACTTTTGATCCTCCAAATGATTTGGGCTTCAGCTCCCGTAATTCCCGACTGTTGGCCAAGTTGACTGGGGCTTCTGGGAGCTGAGGTCCAAAACAAACGGAGAACCGAATTAGTATAGATGGAACATTGAACCGACCCAGGGTTGCTCTTCCTTGAGGGTGTCACTCTGTGCATTCTCTCTTTTGCAATGTAATAATAATAATAATAATAATAATAATAATAATAATTTATATACCTTTCCAAAAGATCGAGCTTCTTCACACACCCGCTCTCTCTTCTCTCCTCTCTCTTTCCAGTTTGTTGCCCAACCCAACTGCCAGCAGCTGCTTGCAACGCTTTGGTACGATGGCTTCCCCGGATGGCGGCGGAAGCATTGGGCGGTCAAGCTCTTGACCTGCATCACCATTGGACTCCTGTTTCCAGTGCTTTCTGTGGCATACTTGATTGCGCCGAAGAGCAGGCTGGGACTGTTCATTAAAAAGCCATTTATCAAGTTTATCTGCCATACGGGCTCTTACCTTACCTTCCTCTTCATGCTCCTCCTCGCCTCGCAGCACATTGTCCGGACTGATCTCCACATGCAGGGACCTCCTCCCACCGTTGTCGAATGGATGATTCTCCCTTGGGTTCTAGGTAAGTCAATGAATGCAAAAAAGCATGTTGGGATTTAATGGGATTTGCATGCAGATCCATGTCGTACCGGAGACTGCTATTTCTATGCAAATCATATTGGCACACAAAGCGCAGAACGAACAGCTGTGGTCTCTTGTTTGTTGAACAAGAGTCCTGTTATGTCTTGGATGTAGACACTTCCCATTCATTCAATCTTTGTCTTTTTCTTAATTTTCCTCCTTTCATTTTCAGTAGATATGTTTTGTTTCTGAATAGGGACAATACAAGCAGCTAGGGATGTGAAAAATCATTTTTCCCTTGGTCTCAAAGAGGAAGGTCGTCTGAACGCATTGAGTCTTTCCACTGAAAAATTGTCAACTACAATGAGATTTTTCA
The DNA here is from genome assembly GCF_019175285.1 of Sceloporus undulatus. Classification (NCBI taxonomy): domain Eukaryota; kingdom Metazoa; phylum Chordata; class Lepidosauria; order Squamata; family Phrynosomatidae; genus Sceloporus; species Sceloporus undulatus. The sequence continues at coordinate 48,897,097 of NC_056528.1, read as the reverse complement.
CATTTCTAGACTTTTTTTTGCACTTGAAAATATTCCAAAAACATATAAATTCAAAAATAACACACAAACACACACACCTTGATTTTGCTATTTTATATAAGGGACACCATTTTGCTATGCCATTGTATATAATGGGACTTGAGCGTTCATGGATTTTGGTATCCATGGGAGGCCCTGGAACCAAACCCCAGCAGATACCGCCATTGCCTTGAGTCCTTATATTGGGAGAAAGGTGGGATATAAGAAAACAAACAAACAAACAACAACAACAAGGGCCCACTGTATCACATTTTGCATATTTATATATACATACACTACACACACACACACCTTTACTATGTGTATTACTATATAGATTATATACCCTTGTAGTTCACGTTGTCCATTATACCGGTGCATGATTACAGAGTTGTACTGCATATAGCTTGCTGTTACATGATCATGGTTTCTATAGACCACTGCTATACCAGGATTGTTATAGTTAGTGCATGAACCGTTGCGGTTGTTTTCGAATTGCCCACTGCGCTAAAGTCGCCAGAGCGGAGAGAGCTCCTGTCCCTTTAATGCTCAGGTTGAAGAGGGAAAGGAACGCCCTCCAAGCTGTGATTCGCATGAAAAACCAAATCAATTATGCCACGCTCGCTGGTGCTTTTTCTCATCCGCTCTTCTCGGAGCTCACTCACACTTTCTAAAAATGAAGCCGAGGCTGAGGATTGGCAGCGCGGCCTCCAAAGGGACGGGCGTGCGCCACTGTGGAGCGGAAATGCGCTCTGCGGAGAGGCATGTGCCTGCAAGCAAACTGCTCCTGACCTGAGCCCGATTCCTTAACACTTCTCTCCCTGCCTTTGAGTTGAAATTGCACAAAAGCCTTTTGGGGGGAGAAACAGTGTGGATTTCAGGGGAAAATAATGAGATTGAGAACAAGGGATGCCAATCTTTGCACGGCTTCGGCGCCTTCTTGCACTGTTTTGGTGCCTTCTTGCAATTGCCATCTCTCTGTGCTCATTTCAGATGGGCAAAAGTACGGCGGGGTTCATGGATTGAACTGGGAATGCAAAAATAAAGCCTTTCTTGCAAATAAGGTTTTTTTTAAATGTCTTCCTCTTTAAAAAAAGGATAGAGAGGAAAAAAAGATGAACGGAAAGAACAGTCACGTTTGTTGCAGACAGCATGACAGTCACTATAGAAACGGTTCTAACAACAATTACTCGCAATAAATATAATATATTGGGTTCATCTACCGATTTGCTTGTGTCAGCAATGAAATTGGGGTAGAAGGGTAAAGGGAAGAAAAACTGGGGTTAGAATAGAAGAAATGTAATTTTAATGGGCGTGCTTTCACTTAGTTTTAATTTTACTGATCACTGAATTACGTTTTTAACTTTAGTGTGAGGTTAGGTTTTAGCTACGTTTTGCCTAACTGGGGTGTGTTCCACAGTAGAACATTAACAACAAAAAACAGCCATTTAAAAAACCACTTACACAAAGGAATAAGTAATACAAATATAAAACAAATGAAACAAATTCTCTAGATAGCAATACAAAAAACCAGTGCAGTATGATATAAAGCAATGGCCTTTTTGCATCTTTTCAAAGGCAGACACTCACTGCCATGACCCCAAGAAGAAGTCAAAAACGCAATTGGCTGCGTTGTTTATCCATATCCACAAACCGGTTCCAGCCATTTTTGGTGTCATACACATGTTTCAGTTTACCGTTGGAAGTGGTTGGACCCCTTTGTCCAATACAGAGCCGCTGCATTCAGTTCAAGATTGCAGAGGAATAGTTATGTATACTGCCCTATTGCGCATGTAGAGTTGCAGACTGCTGCACGTTGGTGTCAAGTAGCACACTCGGTTGTGCATTCAATTCTGTGTTCATTTGTGCATAATCCATTATCCAATGTTGCCATTCAACAGAAGGGCCATGCTGTCCTATTGTGCATGTAGAGTTGCAGGCTGCTGCACATTGGCGTTAGGTTGCACATTTGGTCGTGCACTCATTTCCACATTCATTTGTGCATATTCCATTGCCATTAAACACGAGGATCATGTAGCCCCATCAGTGTGCAATTCCACATGCACAGATTAACGCTCACAACCCAGGTAGGATATCATCCTTCATCTCCATTGAAAGCAGTCCTTTTGTAAATCTAGTGGCTCTCTCTAACCCTCTGAAGGATTCTATTGTGATAGAGATCAATCACAACAATATATTGTTACTGAGCAAATCCATCCCCATTTCTCAGTACATGAAAAGTGTAGCTAAGCTCAACCAGGACCATTAAGCCTGGTGTTTGGCTGGTGGAAGATATCGCTTTTGCGACTAATAACAAAGTTGTGGTACTGTGAACCAGCCTGCCCTGGATCCATGAAAATAGTGGCTTTCTGTCATCCGAGTCAAACTAAGCTGGGGATAAGGGAACTGTGTGGCCATTCCCTTTGCGAGTGTCTTGCTAATAAGGAATAGACGTGTCCCCAGAAAGTTTAATTGGAACTTAGCGGGCAAAGCCCAATTGCACTGTACTCTTTCATCTGGATATAAAAGGATGTTTAAAATTCTGAATATATAATAATAAAATAATAAATAAAATTTTTATTTATATCCCGCCCTTCCTACGATCAGGGCGGCTTACAACAGAGTTAAAAACAACAAGCCATATAATACAAAAAGATTAAAATACAAAAATATAAACCATACAATAAAATAACAGACAAAAAGCCCCATAGCCCAACCTCTTGGCCACGGAAGAGGAGGGAGGCCCACAGGATTTTATTCGGGGAATGCCTGTTGAAACAGGAAGGTTTTTAGGTCCTTCCTGAATAGGGCCAGGGTGGTAGACGAGTGGAGCTCGGTGGGCAGCGTATTCCAAAGGGCTGGGGCAGCCGTGGAGAATGTCCTCCGTGTGGTGGAGGATAACCTAGCCCCAGGCACCTTCAGTAATTGCTGCCCAGATGTTCTGAGGGTGCGAGGCGGAATGTACGGGGAGAGGCGGTCCTTTAGGTATCCTGGGCCCAAGCCATTTAGGGCTTTATAGGTAATCACCAACACCTTATATTGAGCTCAGAAGCGGATGGGCAGCCAATGGAGGTCTTTCAGCACCGGTGTTATATGGCTGGTCCTGGGAGCACCAGTGACCAGCCGGGCTGCCATATTCTGCACCATTTGCAGCTTCCGAGTTTGGTATAAGGGTTGCCCCATGTAGAGTACGTTGCAGAAATCCAGTCTCGAAGTTACCAGAGCATGTACAACAGTTTCTAGGTCCCTCTGGGCCAGGTATGGGCGCAGCTGGTGAATCAGCCGAAGCTGATAACAGGTGCTCTTGACCGTCGCATTCACCTGAGCTACACCTTTTATCTTTTATCACCTGAGATATACCTTTTATCCACTCCTTTCCTCCCCTCCCCTTTGAAGCCAGGGCTCAACTGCTTATCCTTGTACCCTCCCTTCTGTTTCAAGCCATATTTCATGCTCTCTCTTGGTAAACGGCTCAGAAAGCTGCATCATTACATTTGGCAGGGAAGAAGGCAAAGGAGAACAGCAAGTTGTTTCCAGGCCATTACTTTTCCAATGGCCTTTTCTTTACATCCCAATTTGCTCTTCTTCGGTGCCCAGCCGGTAATGGTGTCTCATGGAAATGAATTCTTTCTTTTCCTCCCTTCTTCCCACCTTCTTCTTCTCTGCAGGTTTTATTTGGGGAGAAATCAAGGAGATGTGGGACGGAGGCTTCAACGAATATGTTCATGACTGGTGGAACCTGATGGATTTTGCAATGAACTCCCTCTACTTGGCAACCATCTCCTTGAAAATTGTGGCGTATGTCAAGGTACCAGATACATGGAGCTTGTGTGTGTGGATGCTTTAGTGGCAACTTTCTCCATGATCATGATTTTCCCGCTCCTATTTCATGAATTTGGCCAGGTTTTAAGACCTTTGGTCCCACCACCATCACAGACACATTTGGTGAGGACCCAGGAGAGGGTCTTCTCGACAGCTGCTCTCAAGCTGTGACATTCCCTCCTGCAGCGGATTTGGGGTTCATCTATACCAGTGGTTCCCGAACTGGACTCTTTAAGAGATTTGAGACTTCAGCTCCTAGAAGCCTCAGCCATGTTGGCCAATAGTCAGGGATTCTGGGAGCTGAAGTCCCAAATCCCTTAAAGAGCACAGTTTGGGGAGCACTGATCTACACCGTAGAAGTAATGAAGTTTGACATGTCTTTAACTGACATGGTCCCGTCCTACAGAATTTGGTAGGATTTGTAGTTTGGCGGGGCACTCTTTGGCAGAGAAGGTTAAGGACCTTGTAAAGTTGCAAACCCCAGGATACTATAGGATGGAGATGCACCTATAAATGGCACCAACCTGCATTATTTCTACAATGTAGATGTGCCCTTGGTTGGCCTCTTCTCTCCTTTCCCTTTACCAGCATGCAAAGTTTGTATCTATTGGTTTATAATTTGTGTGTTAGAAGTGGTTTGAAATGAGGTTGTGTTTTTATCTTTTTCACTTTGTCTTACTTGCATTATATACTGTTCAAATCTCCTGTTTTAAATTGAACTGATGTTCTTTACAAATTTGTTTTGTGTGGGTGAATGGTTTTTGGGTTTTTTTTTGACAGCACCCTATTTTGTAAATGCTTGGATCTTGTACAAGAAGAAAGGCTGGATGATAGATAGATAGATAGATAGATAGATAGATAGATAGATAGATAGATAGATAGA